>NC_053490.1:350841595-350874095 GCF_905171775.1 Rana temporaria
GATAAACGCTTGGAAACGCTACTTAAAACCTCCTTCACTACTGCAAGGGCAGTAGTGCAGCCAGCTGTGGCTGCAATTGGGGTTGCACAAGCATTATCGGATCAAGCTAAGCAGATGCTTAAACTTATTCCTGCCCAGCAGGCAGAAGAATTTTCGGACGTCCCTAGGGCCATACGCTTTACGGTAGATGCGATTAAGGATTCGATCCAGCAAGCGTCACGTTTATCGTTATCCCTTATCCATATGAGAAGACTCTTATGGTTAAAGAGCTGGGAGGCAGAACTCCCATGCAAGAAGCTCCTGGTAGGGTTCCCCTTCCATGGAGGACGACTCTTCGGAGAAGACCTGGACAAATACATCCAGACCATTTCAAGCGGAAAAAGTACTCTTTTGCCCACCAAGAAGAAGTTTCGGGGGCCTGCGTTTAAACGACAGTACTCCCCTGGGCAGGGGCCCTCCAATACCAAACAGTATCAACGGCCTCCTGCAAGATCAAATTTTAACAAATCGCAGGGACAGGCCGGCGCAGGCAAGAAGCAGTGGTTTCGCAAGCCAGCAAAGCCAGCCCCCAAGCCGGCCTTATGAAGGGGCGCCCCCACCCTCGAAGGTGGGGGGAAGACTGCGTCTCTTTGCAGAGGTTTGGGAGGCCAGCATTCCCGACAGATGGGTATGGTCCTCCGTGGCTACAGGCTACAAACTAGACTTCCTAAAGTTTCCTCCTCCTCATTTTCAGGAGTCAAGAGTACCAAACGATCCGATGAAGGGAGCCGCATTAATAGCGGCATTGAATCATCTACTCTCTCAGGAGGTAATAGTAGAGGTACCAGTCCAAGAACAGGGGCTAGGTTTCTACTCCAACCTATTCATCATCCCAAAGCCCAACGGCGATGTCAGGCCAATTTTGGACTTAAAAATGGTGAATGCATACCTAAAGGTCCGCTCATTTCAGATGGAATCCGTGCGGTCAGCAGTTGCCACACTTCAGAAGGACGATTTTATGGCATCCATAGACATAAAGGATGCTTACCTTCATGTTCCAGTTTACCAGCCACATCAAAGATTTCTACGCTTCTCGGTGGCTCTACGTCATTTCCAATTCATGGCGCTTCCCTTCGGGTTGGCTACGCCCCCCCGGGTGTTCACGAAGGTCCTAGCTCCAATCCTAGCCAATCTAAGGATTCAAGGGGTCACGATTCTAGCATACCTGGACGACCTCCTAGTCATAGATCACTCGTCTCCTGGCTTGTAACGATCAGTGGCCCTCACAGTTCAGTACCTCGAGAGGTTCGGCTGGGTCCTAAATCGAGAAAAATCAGCATTCCAGCCCACAAGGCAGTTGGAATATCTCGGCATGAGATTAGATACAGAACAACAGAGGGTGTTTCTGCCTCTGATAAAAGTCAAAGCCATCAAGGAATCAATCCTACTGGTTCTAAGCAAGAAGGAACCAACTGTTCGCCTATGTATGCGGTTACTAGGCAAGATGGTGGCCACATTCGAGGCGGTACCGTACGCCCAGAGCCACACTCGCATCCTGCAGGCAGCCATCCTGTCAGCATGGAGCAGGAGGCCACAGGCCTTAGATATCCCTTTGCCGCTCTCATCAAGAGTCCGACAAAGTCTGTGTTGGTGGTTAGACCCTCAGAATCTACTAAAGGGGAAGTCTTTCAGCCCAGTGGCTTGGAAGATAGTAACCACAGACGCCAGCCTAACAGGCTGGGGAGCAATTTTGGATGGTTGCACTCGCCAAGGCACTTGGGCAAAGCCAGAGAAGCAGTTGCCCATCAACATCTTGGAGCTCAGAGCTGCTCGACTAGCCCTCAGGGCTTGGACGTCCAAGTTGCAGGGGTTCCCGGTGAGAATTCAATCGGACAATGCCACGGCAGTGGCATACATAAATCACCAAGGGGGAACCAAGAGTCAAGCCGCTCAGAGAGAGGTGAGCTTGATTCTCCTTTGGGCAGAAGCTCATGTGCCCTGCATATCGGCAATATTCATTCCAGGAGTGGACAACCTTCAGGCGGACTTTTTAAGTCGCCAGACTCTGTTGCCGGGGGAATGGTCTCTACATCCACAGGTCTTTCAGACACTCTGCCAGAGATGGGGAGTGCCGGACGTGGACGTCATGGCATCAAGACTCAACAAGAAGCTAGACAGGTTCATATCCCGCTCAAGGGATCCGATGGCCTGCGGAACCGATGCGCTGGTTTGCCCTTGGCATCAGTTCAAACTACTTTATGCTTTTCCCCCGCTCCAGTTACTACCCCGCCTACTACGCAGGATCAGGGTGGAGCACATACCAGTCATCCTGGTAGCTCCATCATGGCCCAGAAGGGCATGGTATTCACTAATCCTAAAGATGGTAGTGGGAGACCCTTGGACTCTTCCTCTACGACCAGACCTGCTATCGCAAGGTCCGATCCTCCACCCTGCCTTACGGCATCTAAATTTGACGGCCTGGAAGCTGAATCCCTGATTCTCAGGGGTAGAGGTCTGTCTCAGAAAGTAATCTCTACCCTAATCAGAGCCAGGAAACCGGTCTCTAGGGTGATTTATTACAGGGTCTGGAAGGCCTATGTAGGCTGGTGAGAGTCCAAGCGATGGCTTTCTCGCAAGTTTACCATCGATAGAGTATTACGTTTTCTCCAGCTAGGAGTGGATAAAGGACTGGCATTAAGCACAATCAAAGGACAGATTTCAGCTTTGTCAGTGTGGTTTCAGCGGCCGCTGGCCACCCACTCGCTAGTTAAGACCTTCCTTCAAGGGGTCTTGCGTATTAATCCTCCAGTTAAATCCCCGCTTTGTCCGTGGGATTTAAATCTTGTTCTGTCAAGTTTACAGAAACAACCTTTTGAGCCGTTGGCTGAAATTCCTTTGGTTTTACTGACAAGGAAGTTAGTATTTTTGGTCGCCATAGTTTCCGCCAGAAGAGTATCGGAACTGGCAGCCTTATCCTGTAAGGAACCATATCTTATTTTTCATAAGGACAAGGTCGTTCTCCGCCCTCATCCTTCCTTCCTACCGAAGGTTATATCCAGTTTTCATCTAAACCAGGATTTGGTATTACCATCCTTCTTTCCTAAACCTACTTCCAGAAAGGAAGGGTTGCTGCATACCTTGGATATTGTCAGGGCCATGAAGGCCTATCTTAAAGCTACAGAGAAGATCCGGAAAACAGATGTGTTGTTCATTTTACCGGATGGGCCCAAGAAGGGGCAGGCAGCTGCAAAATCCACCATCTCGAGGTGGATTAAACAGTTAATCACTCAGGCCTACGGCTTGAAAGGGTTGCCTCCTCCGTTATCATTAAAGGCTCATTCTACTAGGGCCATGGGCGCCTCCTGGGCAGCACACCACCAGATCTCTATGGCTCAAGTTTGCAAAGCGGCAACCTGGTCTTCTGTCCACACGTTTACAAAATTCTACCAGTTGGACGTAAGAAGGAATACTGATACAGCCTTTGGGCAGGCAGTGCTGCAGGCTGCAGTTTGAGACCCTCGGATTCCGGGGGGCTCCCTTTCTCAAATAAGTTGGATTTATTATGATTTGAGTATATCTCTAAATTAAATCCTTTTGTCTTAGGAAGATGTTCTCCCTCCCCTCATTGTAAGCATTGCTTTGGGACATCCCATATAGTAATGAATATGCCGCTCTGTGTCCCGTGATGTACGATAAAGAAAAAGAGATTTTTAATACAGCTTACCTGTAAAATCTTTTTCTTGGAGTACATCACGGGACACAGAGCTCCCACCCCTCTTTTGGGGACCATTTTGGGAGGCATACTGCTTGCTACAAAACTGAGGTACTCCTCCTATGGGAGGGGGTTATATAGGGAGGGGCACTTCCTGTTTTTGAGATTGCCAGTGTCCATCACCTGAAGGTACTCCATATAACCCATATAGTAATGAATATGCCGCTCTGTGTCCCGTGATGTACTCCAAGAAAAATATTTTACAGGTAAGCTGTATTAAAAATCTTTTTTTTTTACTTTTGCCTACAGGTAAGCCTATAATAAGGCTTACCTGTAGGTATAAAGAATATCTCTTAAACCTGTACGGTTTAGGAGATATTCCCCTCGCAATGCGCCGCTGATTGCAGCGGCGCATTCGCAGGGGGGATCCTCGGCTGAAGGGCCGGCCCCGCCGACCCATGCCGGATTGAAATCTCCCGCGCGGGAGTGACGTCATCGCCGCCCTGTCTAAAAAATGTTTCACTGAGGATATTCCCCAATCATGGGGTATGGTTGTATATAGAGACGCAACGTCTGCAGTAACCATCCAGAGGTTGTCCTCATATGGAAGGTCCCCTAATAAATGTATGACATGTTTGATATAAGCTGGCAATGCTTTAACCACTTGCCGCCCGCCAATGACATATTGACGTCGGCAAAGTGGTTGTAGAATCCTGACTGGACGTCCTATGACGTCCTCAGGATTCTGAGCCGCTGCGCGCCCCCGGGGGCACGCATCGCGGCGATCGTTGTTGCAGGGTGTCAGTCTGACACCCCGCAACACCGATCTCGGTAAAGAGTTTCTCACGGAGACTCTTTACCACGTGATCAGCCGTGTCCAACCACGGCTGATCACGATGTAAACAGGAAGAGCCATTGATGGCTCTTCCTCACTCGCGTCTGACAGACGCGAGTAGATGAGTGCCCATCAGTGCTGCATACCAGCGCTGCCAATCAGTGCCACCTCATCTGTGCCCGTCGGTACTACCTCATCGATGTCCATCAGTGCCATCTCATCGGTACCCATCAGTGCCCGTAATTGAAAGAGAAAACTTACTTATTTACAAAAAAATTAACAGAAAAAAATAAAAACTTAATTTTTTTTCAAAATTTTCAGTCTTTTTTTTAGTTGTTGCGCAAAAAAAACCGCAGAGGTGATCAAATACCACCAAAAGAAAGCTCTATTTGTGGGGAAAAAAGGACGCCAATTTTGTTTGGGTACAGTGTAGCATGACCGCGCAATTGCCATTCAAAGCGCGACAGTGCTGAAAATTGGCTTGGGCGGGAAGGTGCGTAAGTGCCCTGTATGGAAGTGGTTAAATAATGGCTGGAGATACCCGTCAATATACTTCCCTGCTCTAGATGTAATAGTCTATCCCACTAATGATGGGACGACGGGGGGTGGACAGGATTTTTATGTATTTTGGGTAATGTATGACAGGTATTCTAGACGAGGCTGGGACAAGAAAGGCCTTCTCTTTTTTTTTTTTTTATTCAGAATTCCTGAACTAAAGCCCTGCTCAACAATATTTTCTAAACTCCTCCTATAGGATGAACGTTGATCTGCTGGAAGGGGGACGTACATATTGACATCACCAACCAGATGGTCCAGTTCTTTGAGATAATCCGTCTTATTCAAAATCACAATACCGCCCCCCTTATCTGCGGGGCGGATAATGATTTCTTTGTTTTCACATAATTGATTTAACCAGACTGTAGGGAACTGTGGAGTTTGATGTCATTACTGTGGTTGGATACTGTCTGGAAGGTCAATCATTCCAATTCCCCCTTGATGGAGCACGATGGTCCTGATAATGATCCCAACCCCTAAAAGGGGATTCTCCATATGGATAATGACCATCATGGAGCAGTTGGAATCTATTCTGTGTGGATACTTGGTAGTCCCTATATGGCTCATCCTCATAGGGCCTCCTAGGGGGACCATAGTAGCCTCTATCCTCTCGTCGATCAGGAAGAGGTTTATGGTTTTTATTTTTATTTCTGCAAGCGGGAGATTTAGGGGGAGACCCCTTTATATGACCGCCTGGAGGTCTGGATCTCTGTGGGGGGGCACCCTAGTCTCCCTATCTGGCGATCTATAGCAAACTACCCTTGATATGCGACTGGGCACATTTGGTGCGGGAGGGTGAACATAAGCTTCAGACTGGTTGCTGGGCTCACCACCCGATGCAGGCACAGCACCATCCCCCGCAGGCCCACCATCACTCACTAAAATTTTGCTCTGCCATTCAAAGACTGTCCCAGTCTTATAGTCCCACACACCCCTATTGAATTTCTTTTTCTTTTTGATTTTTTGTTCAATTTCCTCTTTCTCCAAGAGTTTTTTGAGGAAAATAGACCATTCTTTGTATTCCTCACTATTCACATGACACATACATATGTTTCTCCCTAATCAGCTTAATTTCAGTATCCAAACGGATAAGTTTACATTTCTTATGTTGAACTAAAAAATCTAAAAATTCACCCCAGAAGATGGTCAGTTTATAACCTCAACATATTTTAAAACCACTGATCGAAACACTTTCATCCCTCATGACAGTTGTCACCTTCATTCGTGGCTTAACTCCGTACCAAAAAGCCAATATGTATGTTTACAATGTAATTGTACTAAGCTTGGTGACTTTAAAGAACAGATTGGGATCTTAACCAGCAGGTTCTTGGAGAAAGATATTCAGCCAAAGATTTGGAACAGAAAGTCTTAGAGGTGGAACAGCTGGATAGAAGTCAGCTTTTGGCTAAGAACGTAGTGGTGTCTGGGAACCAAGAAAGTTTTGCTTGGCCTTTCATCACAGGTTTTTCTAACCAACACTATTTGGTAAAGAAGTTGATCTACAAGCATTGGCATATCATCAAAGATGATGCTGTGTTGGGACCTATCCTTCCAGAGAAACCCAAATTAGTATTCAGGGGTGTTCCCTCCCTGAAGGATTCTTTGGCACCGAGTGCTAAACCAATGTTTTTTCAAAATCTTGTAGGGTTCCATAAATGTAAAAGATGTGCTGTTTGTAGTATCAACCATATTAAGGAACAAAAGACTACTATTTTCATCTCTAACAGCACCTCACAGAACTTTGCTATTAAAACTTTCATGACATGTTCCACAACCCACGTGGTGTATCTCTTAATTTGTCCATGTGGGTTACAATACATACTGTGCGTGCTCTTCAGGTGAGGCTTAATGAGCACATTGGCAATATTAGGAGGGGTTTTAAGGGACATTCTGTGTCTAGACACTATAGAGAGGTCCATCATAGAGATCCAACAGGGACATCATTTTTAGCTATTGATAAACTCAAAAGCCATTGGAGGGGAGTACCAAAAAGGAGAGCGATATCTAAACTCGAAATGAGTTGGATATATAGGGTTAAATGTTTGAGACCTCTGGGCTTTAATGTTGATATAGAAATCAACTCATTTATTGATGATGCATGAACCAATTTTATTTTTTTTGCATTCTGGGCAGGCTGGGGTGCAAAAAATGTTTTTGATGGTTAGTTTTTTTATTTATTTTTTATCATTATTTCTAATTGGAAAAAACGTCATTTGTTATTCCTTTTGGATGCTCAAATGGATTTGATATTTAATACCAGGTGCCATAGAGGATGTTGTATCTAAGCAGGTGTTTTCCTTATTTGGATTAATACTAAAATTGTCTGTATGATAGTGTATTACTAGCACAGATGTTTCACCCTTGATATATATTCTCAAATTTTAATGTTACATTTTTGGATTGTTTACAGTTCATATTGCATTATTTTCAGGTGTATATCTGCAATTGTAATCATGTTTATAATTGCCATTGAGAATGAGGCTTGGTTCTAACCCTCCCTTTGTTGGGGAGGAGTTTTCCTATAGAGCCGTATGGTGGTTCTGTATGCACCTTTTTTTTTAAGAATGAGAGTGAGGGTCGGTTACGTTTTCACCATCATGGCCACCAAACGAAGGCGAGGCTTGGTTAAACCTCATGTGTGTATATATAGAGTGACGATTCAGTGCGTCGCCTGTGCCCTTTGAGAACGTTCCGTGTAACAAAACTAGTCAGGGCTTGCACGGGTGTACGCTTGGAATATTTTTATGCTGGCTTTTTTAATGTTTTGTATTTTTTTTAAATGGAATCAATTTTCCATCATCTTGGAGGCTATACACTATACAAGTTTTTTTTATTTCTTTATTACTGCATTCCCAATTGGAGAAGCATTTGGCCCCTGCAGAGATTAGGATATCCTGTCTTTCCAACATACAGAGGAAAGTTACCAGAGGCTAAGGAGGTGATCAAACACTGGTCCAGTGACATCTTGGGATTATCACAAGACCCTGCAGAGGGTTGTATCTGCATGCGCTGTAGACCTTGCCACTAGCGGAGGTCCATCTTATCTGGTAAGGTTACCCATTTAGTTTGACGTTCATCACAGGGAGCAACCTTTACCTGCGGTGCTGGTGGATTTACTTCTGTCATCTTCATTATTGCCTTCTTTCAACAAAGTTTTTTTTTTTTTCCTTCCTTAATTACTTTGGAGTTGGACTTTTTCGCAATAGGAATGAACTTCCTGCTTACTTTTTTCACATCGTATTTCCATTGAACTGTATTCAATGTTATACATTTTGTTTCAGGGAGCATTCATGTGTTTATGTGTATGATCTTTACTCATTTTTGGTAATTCACACTTGCTGCACTGTTGTCATACTTACGTATATCACTGTTTTTTTGTTTCCCAATTTTGATAGTTTTTTGAACCTTCAGGATTCGCATTATGTTCACTAAGTGTGGTTTATATGTTTCATTTGATCTATTTAGATACCACGATTCATTTATACAAGTTTAATAATCACACCTGATTCATTTAGAGTCTAACATTTATCACAGCGCGCCCGAACTGTTAACACTGTCATCTCCGTGACACAGCGGGATCACTGTGTTACAACCTGCAGTGTAACCGGCGTTACCTGTCAGGGTCAGGTGGGCCGGTTACAAGTCCTCCGCGGGCCGTAGTTTGAGGACCCCTGATTTAGACTAATCACTGATACCAGCAACTGAGTCTGTTTAAAGGGGCAGGTTCACGGTACTCGCAAAAGGGCCAAGAAAGGGGCTGTCTGCTTCTTCTGTGACCTTTTTTCTGGATGGATCGAACAGATGATGACTGAGCTATTCTGTCAGGGATCGGGTTCCTCCTTTCCCTGCTATGGCGCATTCTTCTTGGGTGCTTAGTGCTTCTTGGGCCTTCTGTCATCAGGCTTCCGTTGCACAAGTTGCAAAAAGGCCACTGGTCGTCGGTGTACATTTTCACAAGTTCTATAAAGGGATGGTTTGGCACCTGCAGATTCCTCTTTTGGCCGCAAGTCTTGCATGCTGCTGTTTAGAGGGTCTATTCTCTCTTGAAGGGGTAGCGTTCAGGTTGGGTTCCAACTTGTCCTGGGTGAAGCTCTTGTTACCTGGTTGGCTCTTGTGTTAGCCTTGGGATTTCCTCGTTGTCCCACTCCTCGTGTTTTGCACTGCTTTGGGACGTCCCAATGGTTCTGAATTAAGAAGGCTGTGTCTGTCAATGAACGAATGAGAAAATAGGATTTTTTACTTACCGTAAAATCCATTTCTCTGAGTTCATTGACACACAGCACCCACCCCTCTATGGAGTTTTTTGATACTTCTATTACTGCTTGCTACTAAACTGAATACCTAGAGTAGGGAGGGGGTTATATACTGGCTGAGGACGGCCCATGGGCGTAGCCAGGTTTTTTTTTTTTTTTGTTCTGCCTAGTCCTACTCCTATGAAGGTGATATAACCAAAATGGTTATGAATTAAGAAGGCTGTGTCTGTCAATGAACTCAGAGAAATGGATTTTACAGTAAGTAAAAATCCTATTTCTCTTTTCGTCCATGGATGGACACAGCCTTCACAAGTCTTAACATATGAGTTATGTTCCTGTTCATAGGAGAGGACTAGGCAGAACATGTTCGATACTTAAATACGTTAGAAGGCTGGCCGCAGGCCAGCCTGTATTTGTGGGAGGAGTCTGAGGGTACTTAAGACTCCCTCCCGGTCCGGGCTGGGTCGCCGTCGGTTTCTGGGTAGGATGGGGGCGTGTCATGTCAGCGTCAGCAGACGCCATTCAGCCGTCGGATTTGGAGGAGGGAGGGGTCGTCCGCCCGCTCATGGCGGCTCCACGGGTGGTTCTGACCCACCAGCTTCTCCCTGGGCGAGTACCTGACGGTATGGGGGGAGCGGGAGCCGCCTTCCACCCTGGGCTATCGGCTGCAATTCTCCGGGTACACGAGGGGGGCCATCCAACCTCCCTCCCACTCCTCCGGGCACACACCGGCATGTTGCGGGGGCAGTCTGCTCCTCCTCCCTGTCAGTTCTCAACTCACGCTGAGAGAGGGGGGGCCGGCCGGCAAGCCGTTTATCCATCCCCTTACCACTCCATGCGCCGCAGGTCTGTTTAGGGGTTGTTTCCTTCCCCCGGGGGTCCACATCTTCCCACCCTACCTGCCTGCCTGTATCTCTAGCCGGTCAGACACCCTTCTCCCGCCGCCGGCGGTCACATGTTTTCTCCGGGCTCGTCCGGGGTCCTCCTCTCGCACCGCTTGTTTCGTTCCACGTGCTCCCCGGGTAGCATAGGGTTAGCTATAACTGCTATATCGTATGCAGTATGAAACCTGTAATGGTAACACACAGGGAACATGGTAGTCGCGCATGCACTTCACATCCAGCTCTGTATTCACTACTGTCAATGTGTCGTGCTTCTCCACCTGTCTCAGGTTTCTGGTTGCTTTATGTTTTTCCATGCCTTCACGTTTCTCATGCGACTACGTTTCTCATGCGACTACGTTTCTCTTGCGACTACGTTTCTCATGCGATTTTTGTTTTCTCTTGGTATTTTTCTCATGCAGTTACGTTTCTCATGCGATCACGTTTCACATGGTATTTTCTCATCCGATTTTGTGTCTCATGCAATTTTGGCTCATGCGATTTGCGTCATGCAATTTTGTCATGCATTACGGTTCTCATGCGATCACGTTTCACATGGTATTTCTCATGCGATTACGTTCCTCATGCGATCACGTTTCACATGGTATTTTCTCCATGCGATTTTGTGTCTCATGCAATTTTGTCACATGCGATTTTGTGTCTCGTGCGATTTTGTCATGCGGTTACGGTTCTCATGCGATCACGTTTCACATGGTATTTTCTCATGCAATTTTGTGTCTCATGCGATTTTTGTGTCTCATGCGATTTTGTCATGCGATCACGTTTTACATGGTAGTTTCTCATGCTATTACGGTTCTCATGCGATTACGTTTCATGGTAGTTGCTCATGCGTTTACGGTTCCTAATGCGATTACGGTTCTCACGGGGGGGGGTTACATTCATGTCTGCCATTACGTTTTCTGTCTCGGTTTCGGTTTTTGCGTTGCTGTCCCTGGTTTTGTTTTTGTCATTACGTTTCTGTCCCTGGTTTTCATGACGTTTCTCATGCAATGACGTTTCTATGACTTTTCTCATGCGATGACGTTTCACATGACTTTTCTCATGCGATGACGTTTCACATACGATGACGTTTCTCATGGTGGTTGCTCATGCGATGACGTTTCTCATGCATTCACGTGGCTCATGGCATTTTCGCATACGTTACGTTTCTCATGGTAGACGCTCATGCGTTTCTTATGGTAAGTCGCGCATGCATTTACATTGCTAGTATCATGCGTTTCTGCCCCCAGGTTTGCTGTCATAGTGTTTGGGCCGCCACAATTTCTGTTTCAACATTTGTCATTACATATCTGCCTCAGTGTTGCAGGCGCAGCTTTCTCTCATACTATTTATGCCCAGGTTTCTGACAGATTTTGCCTCAGCGTTCCAGGCTGGGATTTCTATCATACCATTCTGCCTCCGTTTCTGTCATTACGTTTGCCCCAGGTTTTTGCCGTCATAGCGTGTCTGCCCCAGGTTTTTGCTGTCATAGCGTGTCTGCCCAGGTTTTTGCTGTCATAGCGTTTCTGCCCCAGGTTTTTGCTGTCATAGCGTTTCTGCCCAGGTTTTCGGTCATAAGGTTTCTGCCCCAGGGCTTTCGGTCATAGGGTTTCTGCCCCCAGGTTTTCGGTCATAGGGTTTCTGCCCCAGGTTTTCGGTCATAGGGTTTCTGCCCCAGGTTTTTGGTCATAGGGTTTCTGCCCCCAGGTTTTCGGTCATAGGGTTTCTGCCCCAGGGTTTCGGTCATAGGATTTCTGCCCAGGGTTTCGGTCATAGGATTTCTGCCCCAGGGTTTCGGTCATAGGGTTTCTGTCCCAGGTTTGCTGTCATGGCAGTTCTGCCCCTGGTTTTCTGTCATAGCGTCTCTGCCCTGGTTTTCTGTCTTAGCGTTTCTGCCATAGCTTTTCTGCCCACGTTTTTCTGTCTTGGCACTATGGCCCCCCACGCTTTCTGTCTGGGCACTACGGCCCCCGCGTTTTCTGTCTGGGCACTACGCCCCCCGCGTTTTTCTGTCTGGGCACTACGGCCCCCACGTTTTCTGTCTGGGCACTACGGCCCCCACGTTTTCTGTCTGGGCACGTCGGCCCCCACGTTTTCTGTCTGGGCACGTCGGCCCCCACGTTTTCTGTCTGGGCACGTCGGCCCCCACGTTTTCTGTCTGGGCACGTCGGCCCCCACGTTTTCTGTCTGGGCACTACGGCCCCCACGTTTTCTGTCTGGGCACTACGGCCCCCACGTTTTCTGTCTGGGCACTACGGCCCCCCACGTTTTCTGTCTGGGCACTACGGCCCCCCACATTTTTGTCTTATTTCTGTCTGTCATTGTGTTTCTGTCTCAGCATTTCAGGCTCAGTGTCGCTCTCATACCATGTATGCCCCAGGGATTTATTTTTTGCCTCAGCATTCAGGTTCAGCGGGTCTCCCATACCATTTCTGCCCCAGGTTTTGCCATAAGTTTTCAGTCTTAGCATTACTGTTGCCCCCACGATTTCTGTCCCCCTTAATTTCTGTCATAGCATTTCTGCCCCCACGATTTTTTGTTTTAGTGTAGCTGCCCCCACGAATTCCTGTCTGTGTTTGTTTGTCTTGGTGGTGTCGTCTCTGTGGTGACCATGTCTCATTGTACTTTGTCCACGTTGCATCTGAGGTTGATTAGCTAGTGCTCACATCTCAGGATCTGTCCACGTCTTCAGATTCTTACGGGCTGAGGTTTTGTTTTTTAATTGATTGTTGACCACAATCTTCTCGCCTGTTTACATACGTCATACGTTGCACGTTTCATTCATTACACCTATACGATTACCCACCACCGTCCGTGGGTACACTAGCCTTGAGTGTTCGGTTAAATTGCCTGTCTCTGCGTGGCAGGTTACTCAGGCTCACATGCCAGTCACACTGGGTGGGGGTGTCATCGGGGTCATTCATGCGCAGCGGTCTTGATGTTCTGCTCATATATAGGTGGCTCATAGGGTGTTGTTGTTGCATGTCTGTTTTCTGTCTTGTCTAGGTTGTGTCTGCGCACCCCCAGTTCCTGCTCTTCTTCCATTTCTGCCGGCCATGTCATCATCCCTTTGGGTCTGGTCTAGCAGACCTTCTGGTTTATGACTGTGGCATGGGTGTTCCTTGTCGGAGGTGGTGGTGGAATCTCCCATCCCCGATCTCTGACGTCCCTTCTATGGGTACTTTCAGCCAAGTCTATCAGGGGAGGAACGGGTTTCGTGTGTTGACATGTTTCCATGTTAGGTTGTTGCTGCCGTAGCGCATGGGCCTTGTCCTTCTGCTCCGTCAACTTATCCATTAGGTATCCAGCACTTCAGGCTCCTGTCAGTTGTCAATTTTTTGCAAACTCACCCCGCTCACCTTCCATATCATAGTATGGGTAGGCCAGGGGTTGGGGGGTTTCCTCACGGAGCTAAGTCTGGCGTCCGGTTGTAGTTTCGTTGTTAGGCATGGTTGCAAGGGCTTCTCGGGCCAGGTCTGGTTCAGTTGCCCCCAAGTATCCTCGTATCATTAACGCTTCAGGCTCTCGGCTGGGTTGTCGCAGGCAGCAGGCTCGAACCAATCTTTCTCGGGGCATTGGTCGAGTTTCAGGGGGCTGCTTCACGCGTTCGGCAGGGGCTTCCTTCTTTCACAGGTCATGAGTCGGTAGCTTCCCCGTGTCATAACGGCCTACTTATCGGGTATGCATACGGTTGCCACCCGGAGCGCGTGCTGCTTTACTTCCTGGTCGCTTATTTACCCTTTCCACCTAAATATGGGTCTTTTTTTGCCCTCTTTCAGGCGTACCTACCAAAGCGGCCAAAAGGCACCACACTCAGGCAATTGGTTATTAGGGTTATCGCATCCCTTACTCGAAGACTCTGATTACAAGTTAGAAGGGCTGGGAGGAGTCTGAGGGTACTTAAGACTCCCTCACGGTCAGGGCTGGGTCGCCGTCGGTTTCTGGGTCCCCACCCACCCATTCCCTCAGGTTTCATATATTCTCATTGTACTTTTTCTTATTCAGGGTATTGCCCTCTTTCAGGCGTACCTACCAGCGGGCCAAAAGGCACACACTCAGGCCATTGGTTATTAGGGTTATCGCATCCCTTACTCGAAGACTCTGAATTACAAATGTTTTTACAGAGTTGAACAGCCCCGCCCAGGGGGCAGGCCCCTTTGTACATAACCCTCCATCCTGCAGCATGCAGCCTTATTTTTTTTCTGCCTAGCAGAGGACGTGGCTCCCTTTTGGGCCCAGTGCCCTGAAGACATTTTTTCATTTTATTTTTTTTAATTTTGAGATTCTTCTATCAACTGCCGGCTGGGGTGACAGGCTGGATATATAGATCCTTGTAGTCTCCCCAGTCCAGCCATCGAGCGTGAGCAGACTTTAGCTACGTGCTAGGTCGGCCATGACATACCCCATGGCTCAAAGGCCGTGGTCGGTGGGCTTTTTTTTGCCCCAGGGTCCCACATATGACTGGGCTTGGTTGTTGTCTCACTCACAGTGGCCGGGCTGACAGCTGCGCCAACTCGGTTGTAGGCCTGTCAGGAACGCACCAGCGGGTCCTCACATGGACGAGGTAAGTACAGTTCTTCCTGCCCTCGGGGGGTTGGAACAGCTAGGCATTCCTGGGATTAGGGGGGTTCTCCTATCCTCCCTTTCCCTGCTCTCTGTCACATTTCCCCTTCTGCTCTAAAGGGCTCGCTAGCGACGGGGCGGACCTGTGGGGGGGGACTCCGGGTTCCAGTGGGGGATTGTGGGGTGTCGGGGCGTTTTTTTTCTGGGGGGGTGCTCTGCCTTGGAAGTCCCTACCTCGGCCTTCTCATCCACATCGCAGTGTTCCGCCGCCATCTCGTCGTTGCCGTGCTGTGGCGCAGGTTGATATTGAAAAGCCCCCCCTTTTTGTTGTGGTCGCGCCTTTTTTTCCTCTGAGGCGTCTGGCGGCCCATTTTGGTGTGGGTTTTGGCCTCTAGTGTTGGCTTCCTGAACGGCGCGCAGCACAATTCTCCTCACAGATTTTCTCCCACACTTGCTGTGTACAGAGGGCGGGCAGCGGCGCTGACCGGTCTCTTGCTGGGTTGAGAGTCCCCTGGGTACCCCCCCGGTCAGTGCAGCAAGGAGGGTGGACTTTTCAGGTCTTGAATTGGTCCTGAGAGCTGTCTGTGGTGTTTATGGAGTCAGTGTCTGGGTCCTTCCTCCCCAAACATGCCAGAGGTGGCAGCTGGTGCCCCTGCGGATCCCATGGACACTTTGTCGGCATGTCCTGAAATCATTTGTTGCCAGGGTAGAAGCGGCATGCGGGCGTAAGGGGGGGTAACAAGTGCCCCTCCCCCGCCATCTCTGGGGAATGCCTCTGACTCAGACCGGGCCTGGCTGTGGCACAGGACCCGGTTCTGAGTTGTCAGAGGATGTGGACCAGGACCTTCCGTGTGAGGGAAGACCCCTCGCACGGGTCAGTGCAGACAAGGCACTTGTTAGTGTGCTTATCAATGCTGTGAGGTACTCCCTTAAGCTGGTTGGTGCAGCTGAGGTGTCAGTCTCTTTTGGGTCGCACAAATCGGACCGCTCTGTAAAAGTTTTTCCTTATGTATCCTTCTTTGATAAGTTCATAGATAAGGCATGGGAAAAGCCACAGAAGTCCTTTGTGGTCCCTCAGCGCCTGACGGTCCGTTATTCCTTTTGAGGACAGCCTTTTGAAAAAATGGGCTTCTCCTCCGGTGGTTGGGGCCCCCCCCCCCGGTCACTCGGTTGAATAAGGTAACCACTCTTCCTGTGGAAGGGACCCTGCTTTCAAGGACCACACTGATGGGAGGTCCGAGGCAGTGACCCGCTCCATGTTTTCCATCCTGGGGTCTGCTTTGCGGCCTATTTTGGCTGCAACTTTGGTGTCTCAGACTCTCACTGAATGGGCAAAGATTTTGCACCACACTGTGGAGGAGCATCAGCTGTGTGTAAGACTGGTCGACCATTTGGTCCAGGGCCTTGTATATGTCTGTGATGCCACTCTGGATGCGGCCCCCTTGATATCCAGAGCCTCTGTATCGGCAGTGGTATTGCGCCGCCCTGATTTGGGTGAAATGCTGGTCTACTGACCAAGCATCCAAAAAAGCTTTGGCAGATTTACCCTTCAAGGGTGGGAGACTTTTTGGTACCTCGCTGGACAACATTATTAAAGATGTCACTGGAGGTAAGAGCACTCTCCTCCCTCAGTCCACCAAGGGGAAGGAAGCCGTGCCATAAGCCGTGTCCTTCCTTTCCAATGCAGAAGCGGTATTTTCGTCAGTCAGGGTCTGCGGTTAGACCTGCCCAGGCTCACAAAGGCTCAGCTGGAGGACAGAAACGTCCCTGGGTACGTAAGCCGAACAAGCCAGCAACCCAAACCCGCCACCACATGAAGTTTTGCCACCCGCCCCGACTCATGGGTGGGGGGACGGCTTTGCAGGTTCACGGCTCGGTGGACCTCCTGCTCTTCGACCAGTGGGTCTGCGAGGTGGTCACTTCAGGGTACAAGATTGAGTTTCTTTCCTGACTCGCCGAACAGATTCTTTCCCCTCAAATCTCCCTCTCCTTCCGGCTCGTCGTTCTGCCCCTATTGGGGGCAGTGCAAGACTTGCTAAGTTGCGGGGTAATTTACGAGAGGTTTCAGGGATTTTATTCGGAATCTGTTTGTGGTTCCCGAAGAAGGACGGAGTCCGCCCAAATCTTGGACTCAAAGCCTAAATGCCTTTGTGAGAGTACAAAAGTTTTGTATGGAATCAATCCATTCGGTGGTGACTGCGTTCCATCCGGGGGACTTTCTGGTGTCCTTGGACATCAAGAACGCATACTTGCATGTCCCAATTTGCGCAGGACACCAGAGGTTTTTGTGTTTGGCGATCGGCGAAGACCACTATCAGTTTGTGGCTCTTCCCTTTGGCCTAGAATTTTCACCAAGGTGCTCGCCCCGATTTTAGCTTTGTTGAGACAGCGAGGCATTGCCATTGTGGGCTACTTAGACGATCTTCTGAGAGTAGCTTCTAGCTCAGAATTTGAGGTGTATGTGTCTATAGCCAGCCAGACCCTCCGAGAATTCGGTTGGGTGTTAAACCTCCAGAAGTCGGTCCTGGTACCGACTCGGCGTCTGGAATATCTGGGGTTGATTCTAGACTCCTCGGAGGCGAGAGTCTTCATTCCCTGAGAAATTGCATACTCTCCAGTCTGCGGTGAAGCTGTTGGCATACCGCAAATGGTCGTTGTCTCAGTTTTTGCATGCGAGTCCTGGGCCTCATGGTAGAATTTGGTGGCTGAGATCCACAGCTTCTTCGGTCTGGGAAGTAGTTTCTCCCCTTCCAGTGGACGGTGATTACCAACTCGCATGTTGAAGGAGGGGAGTCCAGAGGATCCAGTCGGCCCAGGGGTCGCTGAACTCTAGAAGAATCCAGTCTGTCGATCAATGTCCTGGAACTTCAGGCGATCAGGCTGTGCCTCTCCCCGTGGTTGAGGAGGTTGCAAGGTCGCCCAATCAGGATCCAGTCGGTTCTCGTCTCAACTGCAAGGTGACGAGGTTCGTGGCCAGGTCCAGAGATCCCTGGCACACGCGTCGGACGTGTTGGTGGCCCATGGGGTCAGGATCGGCTGATTTATATGCTTTTCCCCCACTGAAGTTGCTTCTTCGTCTGCTCCGCAGAGTGGAGACAGAGGGGATCCTGATGATTCTACTCGCTCCAGATTGGCCCTGGCGTCCTTGGTACGCCGATCTTGTGTGCCTGGTGGCGGATGCTAGCTTTAACGGCATGGCTATTGAAAGCAGGTGCTGAGGGACCGAGGTCTTTCGGACTCGGTCATCTCAACCATGCTGAGAGCACGGAAAGTCTTCTTTCAGGAAGATCTATCATCGCACCTGGAAGGCCTACATCTCTATGTGCCTGTCATATAGGCCTATGCTCTTAATGGGCGGATGCCCTCCTTTCCGGTCACGTCACATTCAACCAGGGCAATTGGTGCTTCCTGTGCTTTCAGACATCAAGCGTCTGTCTCACAGGTGAGCAAAGCGGCGACTTGGTCCTCGGTGCACACCTTCTCAAAATTTTACAAGGTTGATGTGAGTGCATCTTGAGATGCATCATTCGGGCCGCAAAGTTTTGCAGGCGGCTGTTTAAGGTTGCACCTCATCCGTTGATGAGCTCTGCTTGTTTTGGGTGAAGTTCTGTTTTTTTTAACTGTTCCCACCCCTTGTTTTTTTTTACACTGCTTGGGGACATCCCATATGTCAAGACTTGTGAAAGCTGTGTCGTCATGGACGAAAAGAGAAAATAGTATTTTTTGTAATCGCCGTAAAATCCTTTTCTCTGTCGTCCATGGATGGACACACCCATCACCCCTCCTTTTTAGATTTGTACTGCTTGTTACGAACTGAGGCTGCATGCTGCAGGACGGAGGATTATATCTGGAGGGACGGCCCCCCCTGTTAAAATAACATGTATTTTAAATATCTAACATGTTCTGCCTAGTCCTTTTCTATGAACAGGGACATAACCCATATGTCAAGACTTGTGAAGGCTAACGATGTATGCCTCCCTGACTCGACCGGCGGCGGGATTTACTCCACCCTTACCTGACGAAGTGGGAGTCCGATCTGGGCACCCAGTTTAGGCACTCAGAAAGAGAAGATCCTTTATTTTTCTCATAAGTCCTCCATAGCTCAGACTAACAACAGCTGACAAGGCTTAGCTGGATAATCAGTCAGTGTCAGTTCAGTGAGGGAGTAGGACGCTTCCCGACGAGTCTGCTCTCTCCAGGGACCAGACAGATAGCCAGCTAGACACCGCAGACAGGCAGGCAGGCTCCTACAATCTTTGCTGCATGAATCAACTTGCAGCCCATAGGACCGGCTCCTTCCTTCCCTTCGTGGGCCCCTCTCTTCAGGTAAGACCCTGTCTTTCAGGGCCATCTTTCCACCCCCAGGAATCGCTAGTGACCGTCCTTTTCAGGACAGCCACTCCAGCGATCCAAATTGCGGCTGTTTACCTTCTCTTAGAGCCGCATGCACCCCAATCAGTCACCCATAATCACCCCGGCCACCCGCCGCGCATAGCAGCGCTTTTTTCTGGCGATCTGCGGCTCTTTCCCGCATCCGCGCCAGACCAGGCCTTATTCGCGGCCGCCGCAATTAGGAAAGACTGCGGCTTCAGCCGCGGCCTAGCGGCGCGCCGCAAGAAGGAGCACTGACAGCCTGGAAATTTTCCTGGAATTGTCAGGGATCATCCTCCTATCCCTGGAGGATCCCATCCTCCCCTGGATTAACAACCAGCTCATACCCACCAAGCCAAACAGCCCCCAAACCTGAGGCCTGTGGCCCGGTCGGCGGCCATCTTGGTACTCCTCAGCTACAGTGACACCCTTCTTCCCCCCCTCCCCCCCCCATTCCAAACAGTACTTGATCCAGGGTTTCGTCCGATCGCCTTTCAGGGATCAGGAAGGAATTTTTTTCCCTGCGGCAGCAAATTGGCTTAGCACTGCCAGGGTTTTTTTGCCTTCCTCTGGACCAAGGCCAAGCGAGAGGATTCAGCGAATCTTCCCTCTATTGCAATTAATCCCCCCCCCCCGGTGACTGGCAACAATGGTTAAACTGCGATACTCTGCAGAAACGATTTGGGGTCTGAGACAATTCGCAACAGGATTACCAGCCGTCACCAAAAAGGCCTTAAAAATAGACCAACTTTTGAGATTCGATCAACAATCGACCATCAAAAATTTCAACCATTTAACCCAGCTCAAGAACATATCATGTGCTTTGATCAACACAAGATCGGCAGTAAAACACCAATCAGAAATCCACGATTTCTTACTACAAAACGATCTAGACTGCCTCTTTATCACAGAAAGCTGGCTCTCAGACGACTGCAACACCATTCTTGGAGAATTGGTGCCAGAAAATTATCGAATTATAACGGAAAACAGAATAGGGCAAAGAGGAGGAGGCCTGGCGGTGATCCATAAGTTTCATATTGCAATCACTAAGCCGGTCCTTCAAAATCCTCTTCCATTTATGGAAACCCTTACTCTTCAACTTCAAACTAACCCCCAGGAGACTGTTCACATTCTCCTCTGCTATAGGCCACCTGGGCCAAAATCGCAGCTTCTACCATCATTAACGGAGTTCATATCCACTTATACCCTTAACAGCAAACCTCTTTTGCTGCTCGGGGACTTCAATCTGTGGGCCAACTCCTCACAGGATCCCATTGCGGATGCCTGCATCGATCACCTGGAAGGATTAGGACTACAGCAACTTATATGCGGACCCACGCATGCTTCAGGTCACACACTCGACCTAATTTTCAGACAAAATCTGAAAATAAACATTTTGGGAAATGAACCTTTGCCATGGACAGACCACCATGCAATTAGTTTCATAATTTCCAAAATTCCACCAGTTATAAAAGCACCCAAGCCGGTGACAATACACTGGGCTAGATCTCAGAAGAAGCTCCATTCGGAACTCTTCAAATCTACCTTGGGAAACCGAATCGAAACTATTCATCCTCAGTTAACAGCCTCAGATACACTGGATGCCATAAATGCAGCTCTGCTACAGTCAGCCGACTTAGTAGCACCGAAACGCAAAGTCCGCATCCGGAAAAAAAAGTCCGGCTGGTTCAACAACCAGCTGTCCCTACTGAAGCAAGAGCGCAGAAGGGCGGAAGCCGCCTGGAAAAGAAGCCCTTCAGAAGGTCACCTCATCATCTACAAGGCAATAACAACACGATATCATAAAGAAATCTTCAAATCCAAGAAACATCATTTTTCTATGACGATTAACAGCGCCATGAACCGCCCCCGAGAACTCTTCAAGATGGTCACCCAGACCATGAATCCGGGATGTCTTGAAGTCCCCAATTCAGACACCCAAGAGTTCTGTAATGAACTATCGGATTTCTTCATCGACAAAATCGAAAGAATCCGGGTAAGTATTCTGCAAAATAATAGCCCCCTCTTCAATCAACTACAGAACACCAACAGAAACCTTCTACAATCAACTAAGTTCACTCTGGAACCCATCTCCATCGATACCACCAAAAATATCATTGGTGTGTTGCGGAACAGCACAGCACCCAATGACATCATTCCCACCAAGCTGCTGAAGGAATGCACCGACATTCTGGCGCCTCCCATCACACAGCTTATAAATCAGTCATTTAAGGAAGGCATAGTGCCATCCCTGCTGAAAGAGGGCACAATCCAGCCCATCTTGAAAAAACCTAACTTGGATCCCAAGGACCCAACTCACCGCCGCCCCATAACAGGCCTAAATATTCTCTCCAAGATAATGGAGAAAATAGTGGTACAACAGCTGCAACAGCATCTGGATACCCACAATCTACTCGATCCATTTCAATCAGGTTTCCGTCCCGGACACGGGACAGAAACGGCCTTACTCAAAATATGGGACGATGCCCTCGAGGCCGCAGACGAGGGAGAATCCTGTCTCCTGGTTCTGCTGGACCTAAGCGCAGCCTTTGACACAGTAGACCACAAAATGTTACTGATGCGACTGGCCGAGGTAGCCAGAATCGCAAAAGGTGATTTACCATGGTTTTCCTCCTTTCTTGAAAACCGATCACAAACAGTGAAACTGGGATCTTTCACGTCGGAAAAACGCACGGTGCCATGTGGAGTCCCCCAAGGATCCCCCCTGTCACCGGTGCTGTTCAACATCTATCTTCACCCTCTCTTTGATATTATCAGTAGCCAAGAACTACTTTATCACTCTTATGCAGACGATACGCAACTGTATTTTCGCATCTGCAACAAAAAGGATCATCATCTCAGTTTAGAGAAATGTCTCTCTTCGATAGAAAACTGGATGACTAAGAGTTATCTTAAACTCAACAGTTCCAAAACAGAACTTCTTATGTTTCACGCCAGCCGAAAGTGTCAACTGGCAACAACCTGGACACCGCTGCCCATTCTGGGCCAAAGCATCACCCCTAGCTCCAAAGTCAAAAGTCTAGGAGTCATTTGACACCTTCATGACAATGGACGCACAAATAGGGTCAGTAGTCAGCGGATAGCACCATTTGTTGCGCCTACTACGCAGACTTATCCATTATCCCCAAAGACGTAGCAGTCGTGGTGGGAACAATCGTGAATTCCAGACTGGACTATGCAAATGCCCTTTACCTCGTGCTCCCAAAGTACCAAAATCGCTCGTCTGCAAGTCGTACAGAATACGGCCGCCAGACTGGGTGACTGGAAACAGGACATGGGAATCAATCTCACCTTCGCTGAGACCCTTCACTGGTTGCCAGTAAAAGACAGAATTGTATTTAAAGCACTCTGTCTGACACATAAGGCATCCATGGGAAGCTCCGCAATATCATTGCGACAGGATGAACCTTACAATTCTAATCGCGTTCTGCGATCCACTGACCAAAATCTGGTCAAGGTGCCAAAAACCAAATACAAGTCCAAAGGAGAAAGAAGGTTTGCTTTTTCAAGGTCCGAGACTATGGAACGCTTTACCAACCAGCGGTTCGGTTGAGGAAAACCACCTGACTTTCAGAAGACAGATTAAAACTCTGCTATTTTGATGTCATAAGACACGAAACATCAAGCGCCCAGAGGCGATTCAGGTTCGCATGTGCCGCGCTATGTAAGTTTTTCTTTCATTCATTCATTCATTCATTCATAGCCATGAGGATCCAGGAGACGTGTTACAAGATTCTATCCAGGTGGTACACCGTTTCCTCCCACATGTCCCCAGTGTTTGTTGGCGGTGCGGAAATGCTGAAGGGACAATGTTGCATGTTCTCTGGGATTGTCACAGGCTTGCCCCCTTTTCTCAGAAGTGATCTGCACAGTCAAGCACCTGACCGATTTTTTGACCTGGAGGGGACCCCGGGCAGCCTGTCTGTTCACCTTTCTAGATGACCGCTCAAGAAATATTAGGCTTCTCTTACGATTCAGTTGCTGAATGCGGCCAAGGCATGCATCCCCCTTTGCTGGAGATTCGAAAATCCCCCATCTAAAAGCATGTGGTTCTCTAAGGTTAACAAACTGAGAGATATGGAGGATCTCACCGCTATTTTGCATAACCGGGACGGGACCTTCCGAGAGACAAGGCGACCCTGGTACCATTTTACATACACTGATGCCTATTTGCAGGAGGTGGCTCAATAGAGCTAACCTTTCTGGATCCAGCTTCACTCTCTGAGCGAGAGGCCCTTTCCGATCTCTGTTCTCCTCTCCTTTCCCTCCTACCTAGTTTTTCCTTTCCCCCTCTGGTTTTCCTCTTCCACCTTTTTTTTTCTCCCTTCTTTGAGATGAAGGAGTGGGAAACCTACAGATAAGTGTATATTCTTGAGTATATTTTGCTTCTATATTACCCCACCCCTGGGCGCATTATATGCCCAAGGGGAGGTTCAACTTCCCGCCAAGTTTATCGAAAACTCCCAATCCAAGTTGTGCTATGGTTACCATATGCCTTATGATTAGTTTATTTTACAGTTTTCTGCTATTCAGTCATATTTGCTTAGGCCAAGTACTTAAACTTAAATGTTTGATATATTGCTCAGTGCATCGTGCTGGAAGAATTCTCTGCAACTCTACCCATTGTTAAGATTGCATATTCCGTGCACCGTTAAGCTGTTGTTTCCTGACTTGCCTCCCAAGTGCCTCAATGTTTCTTCAACTGCAATACTGTGTACATTGTTTTCTTTGTATGTTGCATGCAACTTACTTTGGTAAATGAAGGAATTACAAAAAAAAGACTTGTGAAGGCTGTGTCTGTCCATGGACAACAGAGAAAAGGATCCTATTTTTTTTTTAAGCAGAGGCCCTAGAGAATAAAATTGCGAGTGTTGCAATTTTTTATACCACACAGTGGATTTTGAAATGCATATTTTGGGGAAAAAAATAAAATAAATACATTTTTTTGCACAAACACAATATAATACCAAATTATTTGTTAAAATATAAAAGATGATGTTATGCTGAGTAAATATTTAATCTATCACACATTAACCGCTTTAGCCCCAGAAGATTTTACCTCCTTCCTGATCAGAGCACTTTTTACAACTAAGCACTGCATTGCTTTAACTGACAATTACGTGGTCGTTCTACCCTGTACCCAAATAAAAATTTGTGTCCTTTTTTTCCCCACAAATAGAGCTTTTTTTTTTTTGGTGGATTTGATCACCTCTGCAGTTTTCATTTTTTGCGCTATAAACAAAGAGTGCCAATTTAGAAAAAAAAAACTATATTTTAAAATTTTTGCTATAATCAATATCCCCAAAAGTTTTTTTTTTTTTTTTTTTTAACCACTTGGTGCCCGGAGGACGTCCTATTACATCCTGGGCTTTGTGGTGGTACATCTGAATGATGCCTTCAGCTACAGGCATAATTCAGATTTTGCCGGTTTCCCTGCACTATAAGAATGATCATAGCGGCTGTTTACGCCGCTTTATCGTTCTTATGGTCAGTGGAAGGGGACACCCCCCCCCCTCCCGCCCCCCTTTGGTGCTTCCCCCCCGACTCACCCGTGTGATCGGTGAGTCGGAGATGGGATCTGCCGGCTCCGGATGCTGATCAGAGATTTCTGGCGGACCAGATGGTCGCTGGGAGTCTCTATAATCGTCGGAGGCTGGGTGCGATGTTATGACGTTACACCCAGCCTCTGCAGTCTAAAAAACGCTGCCACTTCAGCTGTGAAGTGGTGAACCTTTTTTTCTTAGGCTTCCCAGCCTAGTGGTGAGATGTGGGGTCTTATTGACCCCATATCTCACTGTAAAGAGGTGCTGTCATGTCATATGCCTATTACAAGGGATGTTTACATTCCTTGTAATAGGAATAAAAGTGATACATTTATTTTTATTTTTTAAAGTGTCATAATAAAAAAAATAAGTAAAATTAATAATACATTTATTTATTTTTTTAAACTGCCCCTGTCCCCGTGTGCTCGCACGCAGAAGCGAACGCATAGATAAGTCCCGCCCACATATGAAAACGATGTTCAAACCACATACGTGAGGTGTCGCCGCAAGAGCAATAATTCTAGCCCTAGACCTCCTCTAACTCAAAAATGTAACCAGTAAAAATGTTTAAAGTGTCGCCTATGGGGATTTTTAGGTACCGAAGTTTGGCGCCATTGCACGAGTGTATGCAATTTTGAAGAGAAAAATGTTAGGTATCTATTTACTCAGCGTAACTTCATCTTTCACATTATGCAAAAAAATCGTGCTAACTTTACTGTTTTTTTTTTTTTATTTTTTTTTTTTTTTATATAAATCATTTTTTTCCCCCAAAAAAAAAACTTATTTGAAAAATTGCTGCATGAATACAGTGCAAGATAAAAAGTTGCAATGACCACCATTGTATTCTCTAGGGTCTTTCCTAAAAAAAACATATATAGTTTGGTGGATCTATGTAATTTTCTAGCAAAAAAAATATGATTTTTACACGTAGGAGCGAAGTGTCAGAATTGGACCTGGCCTGACGTGGTTATACAAATATTTTCCTCAGTTTAGACCAATATATATTTGTTTTACATATTTTTTGGTAATAATTGCAATAAGCATATATTTTGCGCAAAAGTTATAGCGTCTGAAAACGATGGAAAAGATTTTGTGCATTTTATGTGTTTTTTTTTTTTTTTTTTATTACTGCGATTTTTTTTTGCAGAATTGCGACGGACAGATCAGAGACTTTTGACACTTTTTTGGGACCATTGGCATTTATACAGCGATCGGTGCTATAAAAATACACTCCTTACTGTGTAAATGTCACTGGCAGGGAAGGGGTTAACACTAGGGGGTGATCAAGGGGTTAAATGTGTGTTCCCTCAGCATGTTCTAACTCTGTGGGGATGTAAATGACTAGGAGAGAAGCCATACAGTTTTTCCTGCTTCTTTGGAAGAAACAATTTGGCTCCTCTCCTCTGACCGTACATGGATTTGTGTGTTTACACTCGGCCATGCGCATCGGGTCCCAGCCGCGCAGCGGGTGCGTGCGCCGTCTGGTGGCCGAAAATGAGTAGGATGTACCCGTACAGCATTTCGCACAGGAGAGCCATTGTGCCGCAGTATATCTGCATGACACTGTCGGCAAGGGGTAAAAATTACTATGGTACCTAAAAATCTCTACTAGTGACGCTTTAAAAAACACCTTTACAGATTAGAATTACAGAGGAGGTCTGGAGCATTAAGTTTGTGTTCTCACGTAAGGTGCGATCACCTTTTACATATGCGTGTGGGACTTGTGTATGCATTCACGTTTAGTTGTAATTTTATTCAAAACTTTTTTTCTCTTTAGTTTATCGGACACAACGCTCCATTAATCCTGACTATAGGGGTAGATGACCTTCTGTTGGAGTAGGCAGAACAAAAAATGTGGCTACGCACATGGGCTGTCCTCAGCTGTGGTATATAACCCCCTCTGCTATAGGCATTCAGTTTTTCTGTCTAGTCAGGGGTAAGGACCTAGGCTCCCAGCTGCGATCTTTTTGTCTTAGCAATTGTTGCGTTTTTATCCTTCTACAATCAACTGATGGGCTGGATAATCTAGATCCAGTGGTCCTCCCAGTCCGGCCCGCAAGCCTGTGCAGACCACAACTATGCACTAGGTTGGCAGCGACATAGCCTCAATAGACGGAGGCTGGCCCACGAGTTGAAAGTCTCGCTGGGTGGCATGTGACTGTGCTCTGGTACGAGTCACAGCGTTCCCCTGGCCGATGGGGCGAGAGGTTCTGTCTGGAGTGATGCCTGCATCTATGGAGCGGTAAATACACCCCCTTTTTTCCTCCTCTTTTGTGTGGGGTGTTCCTCCCCCCATCTTATTCTCAGTTAAGCTGGGCTTCCCCCTCTATCTTCACTCTGTGTATGTTTCCTGGGGGGGCCCATGTGCTGGTGAATGCACTGCCTTGGCAAGTATGGGATGCAGTACCTGGGGTCCGGTGGGGGAGGGGGGGGCGCA
Organism: Rana temporaria; assembly: GCF_905171775.1. Lineage (NCBI taxonomy): Eukaryota > Metazoa > Chordata > Amphibia > Anura > Ranidae > Rana > Rana temporaria. The sequence continues at coordinate 350,868,746 of NC_053490.1, forward strand.
GCGGAGACTCCTGTGTGGCTTCCCAGACAATCTGCCAGCATTTAGCAGCGTTTGGTGGCCATTTTCACTTTGTGTTTTGGTCTTCTGCCGGTGGACTTTTTCCCTTGGTCCGGCGTGATGCTGGAGACGGTCAGATCTGCGTGGCGGTGCCTGGACTCCAGGCCCCTCCTCTTCCATCTCCCAGATATAGTGACTGCTAACACATGGCGAGCTGCTGGGTCCGAACATATGGGCCTCCTTCGGTTGGTAGTGGTGAGTCCTTGGGGGTCCTTTTCTGCTAGCAAGTGCCCTGTGTGTGTGTGGTTGTGTGTTCATAGCGGTGCCAAAACTTTTTTGTTGCTGCGGGGTCTCTTTAGAAAAGAATGCATTAAAATAAAAAATAAAAAAACCTTTTGACTTTTCAATCACTTTAAGCTTTTTGCAAAAATTATTGCCAATCGTCTCCTTCCTTCACTTTCCAGGGACCAGTCTATTCCTGGTGGGGAGGCTGGGGACAACACACTGAAAGCCCTAGATGTACCTCACTGACTGACCTCTTGCAAACTGCAGGGGTTATTTCTATCCCAAAATGTGGCAAAGGTGTTTGACCGGATGGTCTGAGACTACGAGAGCAGTACTCATTTTAAGACCCCTTTTACACTGGGGGGGTTTCCAAAAATAGCGCCTGTAAACCGACCTGAAACAGCAGCTGTTTCTCCAGTGTGAAAGCCGCACTACCAGGACTGCTCCAAAAGTCTTGCTAGCCGCATCTTTGGAGCGGTGAAGGATCAGTGTGTTTACCACTCCTTCCCATTTGAAAGCAATGGGGAACCTTGGCTATACAGAGGCGCATTGCTGGCGGTATTAACCCTTTTCGGCCGCTACCGGGGGTAAAACCGCACTGCTAGCGGCCGAATACGCCGTAATTCCGATGGTAAATTGCCACTAAAAATAGCAGCGATTTACCGCCACCACACCTCCTGCCCCAGTATGAAAGGGGCCTTGCTCTCTCCATTTTGTTTCTGACTACAAGAGTTAGCGTTAATAGCCGCCTGCCTTCTTTGTCGAATGACACTAGGCAAGGCTGCCCATTGTCCCCGCGTTTGTTTTTCACTTTGGCTCCCCCCACTATGATGTATCCAAGCTAATCCTAACCTCAAAGGGATTTACATCTCCGACAAAACATATAAAAATAGGCTTTTAATAACCGCTTACCTGTAAAAATCCTTTTTCCTGGAGTGCACACGGGACACAGAGCCTCTTATTCATTACATAGTGGGTTGTATGGTCACCAGAGGTGATTGGACTCTGGCACAACCAATCAGACAGTTCCCCTCCATATAACCCCTCCCATCAGGGAAGTACCTTAGATTTGTAGCAAAGCAGTATGGTTCCCATAAATAAGGGAGTTCCAACAAAAGGATTTTACAGGTAAGCTGTTATTAAAATCCTATTTTCTTTATCGTACACCACGGGACGCAGAGCCTCTTATTAATTACATAATGGGACGTCCCAGAGCAATGCTCAATATGAAGGGTGGGAGACACAGATCCGAGCCTGCCATAAACGGACAAAAAGCCCTAGACTGCTGCCTGCAGTACACTCCGCCCGAAGGCAGAATCCTCATGTCCTCTTACATCTATTTGATAGAATTTTGTAAATGTGTGGACTGAAGACCAAGTTGCAGCTTTACAGATTTGAGCCATCGAAGCCTGCTGATGCACTGCCCATGAAGCGCTCATAGCTCTGGTCGAGTGCGCCTTAACAGAAGGAGGAATCTCGTTCCTTAAACCATAAGCTTGAATAATTTTCTTGTCGAATCCACCTGGAGATGGTGGCTTTTGATGCCGCTTGTCCCTTCTTGGGACCATCTGGCAAAATAAACGTATCTGAGCGGTTGCCTGCAGATACGCTTTTACTGCTCTCACTACATCTAGAGAGTGCAATAACCTTTCCTCCGCTGTCTGCGGATCCGGAAAAAAGGAAGGCAAAATAATATCAAATGAAATGTCGACGCCACCTTTGGTAAAAAGGTTGGATGGGGTCGTAGAACAATCCTGTCCTTGTGACAAGTTAAATAAGGCTCTTTACAAGAAAGAGCTGCCAATTCTGATCCTCTTCTAGCCAAAGAGACGGCAATCAAAAAGGCCACTTTCCTGCTCAGAAGAATCAAAGGAGTATGGCGAATAGGTTCAAAAGGTTGCTTCTACAACATTGACAATACTAAATTCAGATCCCATGGGCACAAGGAAGACTTGACTGGCGGATGGATCCGCAGTACCCCCTGAATGAAAGCCTGAACTAGGGAAATGAGATGCCAGCGGTTTTTGAAAAAAAGACTGATAGAGACAATATTTGACCCTTAATGGTACTAAGGGCTAATTTCATATCCACTCCTAACAGACAAAAGGCGAGAATCCTACTTATGCCATATTTCTGAGGATTCAATTTCTTTGTTTCACACCATGAAACGTATGCCTTCCACACTATATAGTAGATAAGCCTGGCTTGCTTTTTAGCATTAATGAGTGTAGAAAGCACTGGACCCGAGATCCCTCGTTTCTTCAGAATGTGGGTCTCAGTAGCCAAACCGTCAAATTTTAGCTTTTGTAAGGAAGGATGGAACACTGGACCTTGCGACAGCAGGTCGTGACGAAGCGGAAGCTTCCAAGGTTTTTCTACCGCCATCGTCATGATTTTGGCGTACCAGGGCCTTCTGGGCCAATTTGGGGCCACTAGGATTACTGGAATTCCTTCCTTCTTGATCCTGCAAAGTAGCCTTTGTAAAAGAGCGATCTGAGGAAACGCATAGATCAGTGAAAACTGATTCCACGGAATTATTAGAACATCCGATCCGTAGGCCAGAGGATCTCTCGTCCTGGACACAAAGTTGTCCAACTTCCTGTTGAACCTGGAGGCTAGCAGGTCTATATCTGAGATCACCCATCTCTGGCATATGGTCTGAAAGACATCGGGGTGGAGAGACCACTATCCTGGTAATAGTCTGCTTGCCAGTTTTCTACCCCCAGAATGAAGATTGCAGAGAGGCAAGGAACATGTTCTGCCCATGCCAAAATCAGATTCACCTCCTGAGTGCCCTGACTGCGGTGCCTTCCTGGCGATTGATGTAAGCTGCTGCAGTAGCATTGTCGGATTGAATCCGCACCAGGTGGCCCTGTAACCTGTGTGTCCAGGCTCTGAGGGCCAAGTATACTGCCCGCATTTCCAGTATGTTGATGGGCAGGTTCTTTTCGGTCTTGGCACAGGTTCCCTGGGCTGAAGCTTCCTCTAACACTGCTCCCCAGCCCCTTAGGCTGGCATTCGTAGACACCACCTTCTAGGTGACTGGGAGAACGGATTTTCCTTTCCGCAAGTTTTTGGTTTTTCCATGTCAAAATATTTTTTTGGTTTGGATCAACAAGTAAATACAAGCAGTTGTAATTTAATAATACAATAGTAAGCAAACCATGTTCAACATAAATGGTAGAATTTTAAGGTCCACTAAGTAGCTACTGTTAGGTAGGTTATTTGACCGTTACAGAAAAGAAAAGTAAATTAGTTAATATAACTAAGAATAATTAACTACGATTCAAATAATACTACCATATAGAGTATTAGCTTGGACCAAGTTTGTTAAATAGAATAATACTTCATTACTGTTCAGTAAAAGAATAAAACACACGGAAAAAGGGAGACACAAGAAAGGGAAGAATAGAATAGTGTGGCGAATAGAGAAGAAAGTGCACAAGTCCACTGGATTAGCTCAGATCGTATGGCTTCCTGTCTGAGGGTGTGAAAAGCATTATAGTATTCACAACAGAAAGTAGGGTAGCACAAGGCTCTGAAAGTTTGGGTTTGGGATTGCAAATCACTTTGATCTGTGCAGAGTTGTCAGCTACCATGGCATGAGAATTGTGTAATCAGAGTGGTGATAAGTGGTATTTGATCCAAGGATTCCAGGTTTTTTCGAATGCTGTTATTTGATCTCTTTCTATTGCTAGCATTTTGGCATGAGACATTAAAACGTTTAGTCTGGATTCAGTCTCCGGTACCTCCTAGGTCGGGGGTCCTCCACACCTTTGCGATTGCTTAGCTGCCGTGAGGAGTTGGGTAAGAAGTTTAAATTGTCTATAAGTAATACAGTCCCGTTTTAGATTGAGCAAGGCTGTGGCTGGGTCAGGTTGCACATTGAGATTAAACATTCTGGAGTCAACTCCAAATATTTTCTTCCATCATATCTGTGCCAATGGGCAGGACAACCATATGTGCAAGTCGGTGCCCGGGTCAAGGCAGCCTCGAAAGCATTGCGCCGCTTGGTTTGGCGTAAGTTTTGCCAACCTGGAAGGGACGAGGTACCAACGAGTTAAAACCTTATAGTTGGTTTCTACCGCCAGGATATTTGAAGAGGAAGATTTAGTTGCGGACCAAATTTTAGACCAGTCAGCCATATCAAATGTTCTATCCAAGTCCTCCCATTTAAGGTATATGGGGGTTTATCAAGACCCGGTTAAGTTGAAATTTGGGAGTATAAAGAAGATATCAAACCTCTTGAGTGGGGATCCTTCAGACAGGCTGATTCAAAGTGTGTGTTATGTGACAGGGAGATAGTAGTACTTAGTACTGTTGCATAGAAATATTTGATCTGGAGATATCTAAAGAGTTCGGAATGTTGGTAAATTCTAGGTGTCGCGAAGGGTAGGAAATGTAAGGAAGGATGTAGAAGATATTAGGTTACTAAGCCGTGTAATGTTCAGAGAGGTCAAAACCTTGAATGATTTGGGAAAGACCCATGCTGGGTAGAACAAGTTTTTTTTGGAAAATGATAATAAAGGGTTGTGGGGAGATTGTAGTTGGTGTTTGAATTTGAGTTTCTCCCATAAAGATAGAAAATATTTGGTGATGGGCTTACGCAAGGTTTTGCATTCCTTGGGGAGGAGCCATAACAAATTGGAGATTGAGAGTGGGTCACATTCTGCGGCTTCTATTATAAGGGTATTTCATGAGCTCTATATAATTGCAATGTTTGGAAAGTCAAGACCTCCTCTGAGTTTTGGTAGATGTAACGTGTGAAGTAAAATACAGGGTTTAGTGGAACCCCTGTTGTGGCAAAAACTGGGCTGTATGCAGAGCACACCGCCATTTTGCCCTGTGCTATTAAGCACAGAATCCGTCTTAATGAAATAATCCATATTTAGCTAAATAGATTCACTCACCATCCATACAAAAAGACACCATCACCCATCAGCTTGTTCTCAAATCATCCTCGCTCCAGCCATCACTGACTTCCAGAAGCTCGTCTCTTTATTATATAGGGTCAATCATCAGTAACAAAAGGTGTGGCTTCACAAAACAGCCAATCAGACATGTTGTA